>NC_081153.1:8759394-8775718 GCF_958295425.1 Solea solea | reverse complement strand
AAATGGTCTGTCTCACAGTATGAAAAGAAATGCTTATTTATTTATTCTCGCGCTCATGAGACGTCTCAGAGAGTAAATCACTCGCGGACAGTCAGGCGGCACGTTCAGGGCAAATCAAGTTAGAGGACAATGAACAGAAACTATGGTTTTATGACTCAGTGTTCCGCAAACTCTCAATATTCTATATATCTCAAAACCCTACATGAATCCTGACTGGAGCACAATGTAGCAACCGATGTACATATGTTTATTTAAGCTTTATTTAACCAGGTGAGTGACATTTGCAATGACAAGAAAGGTGAAAGAATGCAACGACATAAAAGAAAAAACTAACAAGTTTACACCATGTAAAGTAGTCAGGGAGGAACTCAGCATATACATGAATACGTTAATCACCTGTGGCCTGTGCAACATTATGAACATACTGTAGATATTGAAGAGAGTTGGACTCATTATGGATCTTGCAGAACACCTTTATATATAGGGGCCCAAAGTTTTATCGAACTAAGGCCATAGCTCGACGTCGGACAACTTGCAGAGTCCGAGTATACATGCGGAGGAGAGACTCCATTTATTGGCCGTGTACGTCTGACTCCGCCTCCGTAGGTGGCGCTGTGTCTCTCTATAAGGACGTTTATACGTCGTCTCCTTCTAATTCTACGTCAAAGACCAGGGAGGACATTTTGGTGCGTTCGTCGAACGCCAAGTCTGACTCTAGTCTGACTAAGTGTATACGCGCAGGAGTAATCAGACTATGAATCGCATTATCCAGGTAAGTGATTCCGACGAGATTAAGATTAGCTCGATTTTCATCTGACTTTTACAAATGTTTTTCCAGACTTGTATTGGTTTTACACACACAATGCAAGGGTTGACAAGTGTTCATGGAGATAAAAAGTCAAGACACTGAACCTTTGAGGATTCTCCTGAACTTGTTTTTAATAACTATGTTTTGCCGAGGAGAACAGAGACATCATCAACACAAACATGTACATGTACACAGCCCGACGCTACCTCGATTCTGAAGATCAGTCTCCAAAGACGACACATATATTCATCTGCTGAATGACCTTTGACATATTTCATTAGCGTCAGGAAGACACAAATGCTCTCAGCTTTATTACTATGCACCGGCCTCTGAATGGCTGGTGTCGACCTTGGAACGGCTCAATTTGTACAATAATAACTGGACTTCAATCAGCAACAGCTCTGTGATTATAATAAACCCAGTCAGTGCCACACACACACACACACACACTGACTGCAGCTCAGTCAAACGGAGAGAGTAGCAAAACTAATCCTTCATAAGCATTTTATTCTGTAAAACCTTGTCTTGGCAGCCGTGGAACGCGAGTTTAAACTACACTTAGCAAAAAAAAAACATGAATGGTCACTTTTAAGAGACTGATATTTTAGAAAATGTGTAATTATATTTAATTATGGTCCAGAATATTACATTCTCAAGCCGCAAAGATAAGAGTTCTGTGTGTAAAGTTTATCAGGCAGATGATCAGAAAAACAAGTGTTGGAAAAAGTTGAACTAATGTCAACTTTTTCCAAGTTGTCCTCCATGTGTCCTCCACATGGAGGACAGCATAAAAACAGGACACCAACTAAAACTGTGACTGTGAGATTACAGTTTAAATCAATGCTGGAAATGTTAAAGATAATCTGAATATGCATGTTGTGCAAAATGTGAAACATGGGTCTGGTTTTTAGTTCTTTTTTTAACCATTAAAAACATCTTCTGGTATCTGGTATATTCAGTGAAGACAAACACCTCATATGAATAAGAGGAGAACACACGTGAAAATCAAGGAGACATTTTAAAAGTCTGGACTTACCTCCTGACCAACACTCACTAGTTGTTAACACCGCAAGGTAGCTCTAGTCTGGCCGATCAGGTCAGAAGATAGAGTTTCTCTTCAGTGACAGAGTCGGAGTCGGACATCTTGTGATTAAAGTAAAGACATCATTGAGAGTTTGAAAGTTCATCTAAATGATGTTAAAGGTAAAATTAGGTTCTTCATTCACACACATCCCACAGGTTAAATGTTTGGGGCGGAGCCGCCTGGCACTTCCTGGTTTTATTGATGATGACACCTTTGGGTCAAACCAAGTGGAGGGGGGGGGGAGCGGGGGATACTTTAAACTCATTTACATTAAAGGTAAAGAGTCAAATTTAGTTGCAGTTATTTTCATTTGGCAAAAATGGTAAATGGTTTGTTTATATAGAGATTTTCACTCAAAGCTGCTTAACACCACAGTACATGAATTCACCCATTCACTCACACTTTCATACCCATTCACATGCTGCCGGCACGGCTGTCAGGAGCAACGTGGCCCTGAGTGTTTTGCCCAAGGACACGTCGCCATGTGGACTTGTGGAGCCAGGAATCAGACCCACAACCTTCTAGCTGAAAGACGACTCGCTCTACCACTGAGCCACCGTCGCCTCATTATATGAACTGATGTTTTTCATTTACCCGAAAAATTTGCCTTTTTAACGGAGCTCTTTTAAAGCATTTTAATTTAATAATTTTAGAATAAATGATTGTTTTATGCTCCATTTATTCAGTTTTACAGTATTTGTGTCATAATTGGGTTCCGTTCAAATTGTAAATGCTATTTTGTTTTTATGTAAAGCACAGTGAGTTGTGTATGAAATGTTCTGCACAAATAAAGCTTTAATCCATGTCTCTCATTAAATAACTATCTGTGTGTGTGTGTGTTAGGAGTTATTAGTGTGTGTATGAGTTTTGAGGCTTCACTCTAGGACTCCGGCCACTGAGACCCACTGGTCCGGGTGTCACTGCAAAAGTCCAATCAGTGCAGTGAGAAACAGCAGGACTCACAGCAGAGCGTCTGTCATCAAGGACATAAAAGGATGAAGAAAAACAAAGTGTTTGACCTAAAACACCAATCTGGTCATTATTTACTGAACTTATGTGGACTTCATCTCCTCTTCTTTGTCTTCTTGTTGTTTGTCTTCTTCGTCTTTGTCTTTGTCCCCTTCTTCGTCTCCATCTTCATCCTCTTCTTTGTCTTCTTTGCCTTCTTCTGCCTTGCCTTGGTCTGGGTCCTCTTCATCATCCTCATCTTCTTCTTCATCTTCATCTTCATCTTCTTCTTCCTCGTCTTGGTCTTGGTCCTCTTCTTCTTCGTCCTCATCTCCTTCGTCTTGGCCCTGTTCTTCATCTTCATCTTCTTCTTCATATTCGTCTTGGTCCTCACCTTGGTCTTCGTCCTCTTCTTCTTGTTCCTCTTCTTATCCTTCTTCCTCACCTTCATCTTCTTGGTCCTCTTGTACATCTTCATGTTCTTCTCCCCTTCTTCTTTGACTGTTTCGTCTTCTTCTCCGCTTTCTTCATCTTCTTCTTGATCTTCTTCTTCGTATTCTCTTCTTCTTCATCTCCTTCTTCGTCTTCTTGTTCGTTTTCTTGTTTGTCTTCTTGTTTGTCTTCTTGTTGAACTTCTTGTTCTTCTTCCTCACCCTCTGCTTCTTCTTCTTCGTCTTCTTCTTCTTCTTCAACCCTGTAACAGAAAGTTCCCTTCTTCACATGCACAGGTCAATTCCTGTCCTTTCCTGTTGTAAATTTAGCCGCCGTGTGAGTACAGTCAATTCTTGCCAGGGTCTCCATGACAGCACCAGCTGTGGTTGCCAGGGGAACTGTGACAAAAGCTGCCCCAAAGCTTTTATTGTGTGGGAATAAATGGACACGATCAATGAGCACGGCGGGAAAGACATGTGACGGAAAGACACACAAGCGAGGATCAAACTGAGAAAATCAAGTGTCACATCCACTCATTCATTCATTCATTCATTCATTCTGCTGCTGCTCTTTCCTGCACGATCAGAGCAACAATTAATATATGGCTGTTAAGGTTAAAATCTTAAATACATATTTTATTGGGCAGAAATATAGAATACAATATATAATATTCTATATATAATATTCTATTATTACATAAAATATAGAAATAAATGAAGAAACACCTTCATTAAACTAGGACTCATAATAAGGAACTGCAAATCCTTATGTAAATTAGGATTAAAGGGGTAGTACAGATTTCTTTGAAGAATATATTTCTTATTAATCAATTACTTATTTATTTATCTATTTCTATAATCAGTGAACCAGTGTGTTTTGGGTTTTTTTAACAATTAAAACAAGCTCTTCTTAAATGTGTATATTTTTTTGCTTTTGTTTCTCCATATAACAAATAAATCATTAAACATTTATTTAATAATGTCGGTTTGCAGACAAAACAACACATTTTAGGTTAGGCAAAATAGGAACTAATCAATTAATCGAGGTAATAATTGACAGATTTGACGATTAATTGAACAAAATAATTGACAGTTGCAGCTCTAACATTTATTAGGTTTTTCAAACAAGAACATCAGAAAGAGAAGACTTTCAACATAAAAGAGAAACAAAAATACTAGAAAAAAACTAAAGGTATACATAACTAATAAATACCTATAATGCTGGGAGACACACACAATGTTTATTAAAGTTAATTTTTCCATAGCTACACAACTATACACAGTGTTTTTAGACTAATGTCCTACAGTTGGTGCTTCTCTGCTCTTCCAGTTTTTAGCCTGAAGTCAACAGAGAGTTCAAATCTCTCGACTTGAACTCATGTGAAGTTTAAGAATAAACACTTGAGGGCAGACTGACAGCCCGACTCCAATTATATTAGATTAGTTTGGCTTTTTTTTTCTTCTTCTTTCTTGGTTGTATGATGATGTTTGTACACACAGTCAGCGCTGACTGTTTACACACGTTTAAAGTGTATGCACCACATCGTTACGATCATGCGTCCGTGTAGTGTTTGACGTTAGTATGAGTTTATCAACAAAACACAGTTTCTTTTTAGTTTTAGTTGGATTTTAATTTAATTCATAAATCACAAGACAGTCTTTAGATGTCCATCATCCATGTTGTCAGGGTTACTATTAAACACAGACGCAGAAGCATCTTTTAAAATCAATCAGTCAAATTCAGTTTTTTTATCACTTTTAAACACATTTATTTCAAATGCATTTTGCTTTGCTTTACAATATTGTTACTTCAAAGTATGGGTATTGTTATTTAAGCCTTATTTGGCTTTTGTTTAAGTTTAAAATCATTCTATGTCGGTTTTTTAAGTCATTTAAATAAAAAATATTGTATGACAACAAATATTCATAAGATTATTGGACTAAAAACGCTTTGTTACTATATGTTTTCTTGAGGTATAAGTGTCGACGTGGTGGAATTATCCAATCTGAGCACAGAGAGATGCACCTACACACACAACCACCGCCAGCCGACCGGAAAGGATTTGGTGAAATAAAATTTTAAATTGAATCCAGCCTAATTATCACGGTGAAGAAATTAAACCAAAATAGTCGACGCCACAGGGAAACAGCAGCAGCTTCTGCCGCGTACGGAGAGTTTGTGCCGCTCCAGACAAACTAGTTCACACACAGAAGTCACAGAAATAACACGTTTGAACCTAAAGGGGTAGTCTAATGAAGAGAAAACTGATTTAATTGGTGAAAATGCAGCTCACAGAGTGGGGTTTTTAAGCTTTTAGAACATGTTTGCTGCTTTAACTCACCATTTGACAGCCCTTTCTGAAGTTTATAAACCTCTCACACTCCTGCACCAAAGTCCACGGAGAAACCGATCATTTTTAAGCTCATGGGGACACAGGAGCTGCTGGTCTGCTGCTTTGTTTGTGTCACTACTGTGAACCCAAATTAAGTTAAGTTAAAATCACTAAAGAGAAAACAGATTTGCACTTTTAAGGTAACTGAAGGAGGCAGCGGTGGATCAGCAACTCCCGTGTGCTGTGCTGTAAAATCGTTGGTTTTCTCTATGGGCTTTGGTGCAGGAGAGCAAGTAGTTCACAAAATGACACAAACTTACATTTTCCAGTCAGAAAAGGTTGTTTAATGATGAGATAAAGTTACAAACATGAGTTTACTAACGACGGGCACGAGTATGTGATAATTCACTTGATTATTTTAACAGTTACTTTGACTATTTGCAATATATGTAAAAGGATACAAAACAAATGTATGAATGATTGCACTTATAAAAACAGACCTCGTGTGTTTGCAGTAGAGATGAAATTTGCAAGGTTTCTTAAAGAAGTTTAACCCTGCATTACTTTCACTAGCTCTCATGCACTAGATTAGAAATGCTCATCCCTAATTCTTACGTTACTGCAGATGTTAAGGTCCAGTGTGTATCATTAAGGAGGGTGTAATGGACAACATTGAATGCTCTACCTATAACTCTGTTTCTATAGAGTTTTATTTTGTGAGTGGTTCTCATCACTGGGTTTGTGCTCAGCGTAGTCTGTGCTGACTTTATGTGTCAGTACCTCGTGCAACTACACAGAAAAAACTGAACTGTCCCTTTAAAGCTCAAGCGCAGTGTAAAAAAAGACGTTCAACTGTAGTAATACATGTATTCTTTATTGACACGTTTGTGCTCAACTCCACGTTCTATTTAGCTATAATCTACTCGACTGTTTTTCACTCTGGTTTTGTTATTTTCTCTCTTTTTTTCCGCCATGTTTTCTAGGTCTCATCCTCTCCCGGTTGTCTGCCCGGGTTTAATCTCATTTACTCTTTTTTTTTTTCAAAGGGCCCCTTCTTTAACAAGGTCTAGGGACTGTGCCATTGTATGAGCATTAACGTCTCCTCCGACCGTTCCCCCGACTCACTCCAAAGAGCAGGGATTAATATCAATTATGGACGGGTGGGAAAGTTCCCCGCCATGTGCCAGATCCTTAATAGGGACATGTGTAAGTCATTACCTCAACACTTTGGGCTCCCACTATGGTTTAAGTGTGTGTGTTTGTTAGAAGGAGAGAGAGATGATTGATGATAAAGCGGAACAGAGTAAAGAGGGTCGCTGAAGGTCTCTTTATAGTGCGATAAAGCTCAGAGAAACGCACAGAAAGGGGTTTATATCTCTGTGAAGCGTCTGCTCTCCTTTGAAAAGTGATGAGAGGCTCTATGGTGACAAACCTTCCATCAAAAAACTTTGAAACACACACCCTGTCTTTTTTGGCTTCCACTGCACACACAGATCTCCTCCAGCTGCAGTGCTGGATTCATCGGCCTGGTTCCATCAGGACTCTGTGTTTTTGATGTGTTTTTTTGTTTTGTTTTTTTTAAAGGCCCTCAGTACAAAAAGTCTCAGGCTACATTCACACGACTATGTTTTTAGTAAAAAAAACATAAAAACATAAACAAAATGCAGTTTTGAAGTTTACAAACAGTTTTGAACAACATTTGAAAACTCCAAGGTTGTGTTTCATGCAAGTGGCAACCGGTCGTGACGTCGTCCGTAAGCGCCTGACCTCCCGCTTCGAAGCCTCCAGAATCAAACGGTAACCTAGCAGCGGTGTTGAGGTCTCGTGGCGAAGTGTTTGGTTTTTACGTCAGTACACATGGACGCAACAGCAACATTGACCAAGATAAGACAAGATAGGACATACTTTATTAATTCAGTCGTCCAGCAGCTCACAAAATAAATACATAAGTAAAAACAATCGGTAAATAAAGGCATAAATGGAAGTGTAGTCAATAATACGTGTGAAAAAATTTGAAGAATTGAATTCTAGTGCTCAAAAAAACACAGTCGCTCGACAGTTTAACACAATAAAAGCTTCTTATCCCCGCCCGTCCCTGCTCTGCAGCTGTATACGCGCAAACGCTCCCTCAGTCAGGTCTGATAGTTTTGCTTGACAGAGCCTGTTTTCAGAACAAAGGACTCAGCAAAACAAATAATGTGACGTCATTTCTGTTCACAAAGACAACAAAAATCCCCACAAATGACGCACTGTAGCTTTAAATGAAATAAATAAAGTTCAAAAACTCGCCTGGAAGCAGATTATTAGTGATGGGATTTATTTTTTTTGTATGCATGGCAGAATACACTCATTGGCTGCTTCACAAGCTCAGCTGGAGAGAAAAGAGCGCCTGTCGTCTGATGAATGAATGAATTGCCATAACAGAGGTCACAGAGATGAGTTGATCGTGTCCCTCACGATGTATTTACAGCCCCGTCTGACTCTCTCACACACCTGTGGGTGTTTCTCTCCCCCACTTTGATGCCACTTCAAATGTTGAAGACGACAATTATTGTGAGGAAAAATACTGAGACTGTATAAGTAATCAATGAGAAATGTACTAATGTCAATGCGATGATTTAAGAATTCTGATGTGATTTAGAGAGATCGGTTCAGCCTCTGAACCCTGAATGAACAAAGACAAACACTGTCACTGTCTGAATCCACAGTATGACGATAAACTAATGTGACCTCCTGAAGGTCATATGATAAAACAGTATTCATCTATAGATCAATCTCAGCTGAACCACCATCCTCTTTCACGCTCACACCTACTGTACAGTCAATTTAGAGTGTCCAATTTGTCTAATCCCCAAATCTGCATGTTATTGGACTGTGGGAGAAAACCCATGCATCCACACGTCATACAGTTGTATATTATGTATGAATTTAAAATGGACATAGTTCACCTGTTGTGAAGCCTTCAGATTCATGGTTTGACTGACATCGTGTCAGTTTGTAAAAAAAGCCCAATACCAGCGGTCAATCGCACTGTAATTGATCATCTTTTGTCTTTTAAATGTAAACACAACTTACAAAACTCATGTTCAAACTGGAGGCTGAAACTATAGTGAGTGAGACCAGAAACTCCTCCAAGGTGAGAAGTCGAAGGTCATTTTGCCCATAGAGTTCCACTCCAACAGAGTTCTATTTGCCACCGACCACGTCGCCCCCTAGTGGCTGAGTGCTAGCGCTCTCCTACTTCTCATAGGCTCGACATTTCAAGTCTATGATTACGGCCAATATAAGACGAGATGTAAAAAGAAAATGTTTTCACAGGAAATATTCTCACTGGAGTGACTTTTATAGACTGGGTGCTCCTCATCCTCCATTGCTCCTCAAATAGCCCCTTGCATCTCTCCCTCCCTCTCTCTCCCTCTCTCTCTCTCTTCCTCTCTCTCTCTTCGTCCCTGGAGTCTCGCAGAGCTCTGGACAGATGACCTCGCTCACGGCCAGCGCTCTGGAACGAGCCGAGCCAGCCAGCCAGGCTCCAAGTCTCTCCCCAGCGCTCTCCACTGATTATAGAGGGAGGGCAGGAAAGCAGTGGAGGTGTAGTTGAGGCCCAGACACGGAGAGAGAGAGAGGGGGAGAGGGGGAGAGAGAGAGAGAGAGAGAGAGAGAGAGAGAGAGAGAGAGAGCCAACACACTGGAGCTTCAGCTCAAAAGAAACACAGACAATGCACTTTCACAGGAGGGATGGAGCTCCGCGCCACAGTGAAGACATTAAATCCACACCACAGTGGAAGAAAAGACAACACAGCGCCATTGTGTTGGCGTTGCTCTTTGGCTTTTATGTGTTCCATGCATATCATTGTGTGTGTGTGTGTGTGTGTGTGTGCATTTTATCACATGTTTGTAAGTTCACCTCAGAGGAGTGGCCCTCATAACATAGCTACTATTGTTGCGTGCCTCTCGACCCTCCCTCGCTCCGTCTGTCTCACAAAGAAGAGGAGGCAGGAGGGAGAGTGTTGTTGAGTTTGGAGCAACACGGGGGGAGGAGGAGGAGGAGGAGGTGAGGAGGAGTTTGAGGAGGGGAGGAGGTGATGTGAGCCTGGGCAGACTCCTCGGAGCCAGACGAGGAGCTCCGATTATAGTGGCGGCCCGGGGGACCGCAGCAAGACGTCGCCCAGCAACCCCAGTGGCTCGTCCCGTAAATCATGTCGTCCGGGCTCCTCGGCGGCGCCCCGAGCCTCCAATCCAGCCTGTCAGCGTCGCTGCCGCAGGATGGACACCAGTGGACCGGCAGGACCGGAGCTGGGGATGAGGACATTTGGGTCACAGTTGCCTAAAGAAACACCTGCCTTCCAAAACAGACCATATCTCTCATAACTCACAACTGTCCTTGCTGTGGTTAACGCTTCCTACGAGGCGGAACATTCCGAGTCTTGGTTCTTTTCCAAACAAATAAGATAAAGTAATATTGTCTAATGCTGCTGTAATGTGAGAATAAAACAAAACAAAACAAAACATCAGGAGCTGTGTTGGATGACTCAGACCAGACTACGGTCAAATGAGGACAGACCCCAAATGAAAAGGGAGAGAAATCCGCTCTCTCGCTCTCTCACCACATTTGCTCCCATTCAATCCTTAATTTCATCAGAAGGAGAAAATGGTGTCATATGCCACAAATAACAGTGAAAATGACAGAGGGTTCACCGAGTGTCACAGAGGGTCAGCGGTGTCTCGCTCCTGCTCTGATGAAATCTCGCATTAGAGCTCTGTCACGCTCGCTTAGCCTTCGGTAAATAATCCCACATTCTTACTCGAAAAAGGAACGTCCTTTAGGCAACCTCTGTGGTGAAAGTGTCTTCGCTGAGGTTTGAGAAAGTGAAGTGCTTGCTCATATCATTGATGCGCTGCGAAGAATTTAAAGTTGCCAAACGAAACCCTCATTTCTTTAGATAACACAAATGTAAGTTTTAAAACCAATTTTGCAAGAAGGTCCTGGCTCCTGCAGCCAGGTCCAACCAATGGTTTTTCTGTGTAGAGTTTGCATGTTCTCCGTGTGTGTGTGTGTGTATGTGTGTGTGTGTGGGTGACTGTAGGTGTGAAGGAGACAGTGACTGGCTGGAGATTCACCGGAGCGTCACACGTTTCTGACGTCAGCCTCTCGGTACTGTAGTTCCTAAACGCTTGAATAACTGCCAGGTATCGAAAGTGAAAGTTATCTTGGAAAAAAGGGGCAGAAGCAGGACACTCTCTGATTGGTCAGAGGGTGTCGTCTCTGGAAGAGGCATGAGCAGACATGGCTGCTGTCCGCAAAAACACACCATGGTGCGTTGACGCTCTTTTGGTTGGTGGCCGACGAGAGGATCCAGCGTGTTCGTCCATACATCCTGTACCGCTTTATCCTCCACATGGGGGCCACGGGGAGTACTGTGCCAATCCCAACTGACATAGGGCGATAGCCGAGTGTCCAATTTGCTTGATCCACATATTGCATGTTTTGGAATGTGGAAGGAAACCGGAGAACCTGGCAAAAACCCATGCACACACGGGAAGAGCATGAAAACTCCATGGAGAAAAGCCCTTGTTCCAGGCGGGTCACGCCAGTGTGTTTTTGTCGCATTTAGAACAACGTCACAGCAGTTTCATGCAGCCGTGCTATGACGTAGAGAAGTAGAGTCAAGTTGAGACCAGTTGTGCTAGAAGTGTATAATGGAAAAGCGCCATTAGGAAAGGCATCAGCCAAAAAATCCCATATCTCATGCTTCACTATGCACAGACTGTAAGAATGTGAATAAAAATCAGCAGCAGCATTTTAGCTGAGTCATGTTGTGAGCTGTTTATTGTGGGAGCAGAATGTTTGTTACACAGTTGGAGGATTATGTCTTTTGAATGTGCTTGAAATGGCTGCAGGTGGTAAAAGCTTTGTAGTTTAAAACTGCGTAAAGTAAACGTATGTCAAGTCAGTCAATCAATCATTGCGCGCAAGTGTGTGTGTGTGTGTACAGTTGTTCTGAAGTTTAACTTAGGTTATGGCAGTAAAACACTGGCACTGTCAGAGTTATATTTAATAAGACTCTTCATAATGAATAAACCACAGCTCTGTAGATCGGTTCAGTGATAGAGAGAAATATGACTTTCTCTCTCCTCTGAGGTGTGAGCTGAAACCTCTCTCTCCGTCTGATTTGACACGAGTCATTACACAGCGCCCGTGGACGTGATGGACGTGGAAGAATAGCAGGAGTTGGCCAAGTTCAACACAAACCTTAAATAAAATAATAATTATATTACCGTGGAGGGGAATCATTGATGTTTCGCTCTGGAAAGTTCTCTGGACGGATGATAGAACGATAAGTAGGAGGGATTGATTTATTAAACAATAAAGGTTTTTCCATGCTGGTATGTTTGGATTTAAAACCTTCAGCAGGAGAATTCATTAAAAATGAAGTATTTCTACCTGAGCATCAGGGTTAGGGTCAGTGATGAACACATGAATATGTATCATACAGCTCTGAGGTCAAAACTCTGGACACACACACACACACACACACACACACACACACACACACAAACCTGTATCTATGACATATCATTGATCATTTATTGTGTCATTGAGTGTGAATATGAGCATGAATATGAGCATGAATGTATGATGTATGTATGAATATGAGTGTGAATATGAGTGTGAATATGAGCATGAATGTATGGGAATATTAGGGTGAATATGAGCATGAATGTATGGGAATATTAGGGTGAATTTGAGCATGAATGTGAGGGTGAATATGAGTGTGAATATGAGCATGAATGTGAGCGTGAATATGAGCATGAATGAGTGTGAAAATGAGTGTGAATATGAGCGTGAATATGAGCATGAATATGAGCATGAATATGAGCATGAATGAGTGTGAATATGAGCATGAATGTGAGCATGAATGAGTGTGAATATGAGTGTGAATATGAGCGTGAATATGAGCATGAATGAGTGTGAAAATGAGTGTGAATATGAGCGTGAATATGAGTGTGAATATGAGCATGAATATGAGCATGAATATGAGCATGAATGAGTGTGAATATGAGCATGAATGTGAGCATGAATGAGTGAAAAAATGAGCATGAATGAGTGTGAATATGAGTGTGAATGTGAGTGTGAATGAGTGTGAATATGAGTGTAAATATGAGCGTAAATGAGTGTGATTATGAGCGTGAATGAGTGTGAATGTGACCGTGAATATGAGTGTGAATATGTGTGAATATGAGTGTGAATGTGTGCGTGAATGTGAGTCTGACTATGAGCAGCACAATACAATATGATAAGATGTACTATATGGTACGATATGATATAATAATACATACTGTAATCAAGATAAAAGATAAGATAAAACTTCATTTTTAAATGTATGTTGGTCTCAGTGATGCTGCATATGTGATGATCAAGAAATAAAAGATAAATATATTATAATAGATATTTAAATCAACAGAGAAAGATGAGAAAATTAAGCCAAATTAAAACATTAAGATTATAATGAGCTGCCAACAGTCACATGACCTCATACTGCACTTATACTGTTCACACACACACACACACACACACACACACACTCCTGTCACCCTCCACCTAATACTGCACATGAATTAAAAGCATGTTCATAATTCCGGCATGAATTCATGAAAAAAACTGGACTGATTTGCATGAAGTTAGTCTTCACGTCCACCGCAGCTCATTAACACCCTTCTTGTCCAAGTGAAGCGTCTTTGTCTCTGTGATATAACCTGCTTCACCGGTGGCTGATTGGCACACTGCCCGTCTGTGTCCGGGCCCCGGGGCCGCGCTAACATGTCACTTCTCTGGCCCCCGTTTGCCCTTTTGAGCGCCCCGCGGCGTCTGGCAGCCTCGCACGCCCACCGCCAGCGTCTCGTTAGCATGCGGGCGGGCGGCTGCTCGATCTCGCCGTCGAGCAAGGTCACGAGAGACGGAAGGTGGTCGGAGTGCAACCGAGTGAGTTTGGCGCGCGAGGGGTGGAGGGTGGAGGGTAAAGGGAGGCGGGAGGAGGAGGTGGAGGAGGTGGAGGAGGGGGTGTGGTTGTCAGTCAGTCTGCAGTATTAGCATTCACTGGCTCCCTGCACATTGCTAAATTTTTCAGTAACCTCCAGCTGCTTGATGTTGGAGCAAATCACCAGAGAGGCTGACTGTGTGCATGTCTGCCTTACCACCCCTCTCTCACCCTCTCAGCCGCCCATCAACCCCCCCCCACAACTCCCATCCCATCGTCTGCCCCTCCGGAGTGCCGTCTCATCCAGGCCTTTTCACTTATTCATGTGTTTATTTATTATTTCATCGGCTGCATCTGAGCTGCAGAGACGAGGCATCGCGTTGTGAGAACAGTCATTAATTCATTACAGCCTCTTTTTCCTCTCCTCTCTATCCGTCTCTTCCTTTATCTCCTTCATCTCCATCAGAAAAGGATCCTTCCCTCTTCTGCGCAAACACACAAGAGTTATTGACACTTCCCCGTTGCCCAGTCCTTTCTCCTTTTCCACTTCTTTCATTCCCTTTTCCCCCGTTTCCTTCAGCACGTTACTCTGTTGGAAGACAGCAATGGTAAAAGAGGAGCAGATATCAAGGGTGCATTCACACCAGCCCCCCTTAACCCTTCTGTTACCAATCCTGTCCAACCGTACCTAACCCTAACCCGTATTTCTCATTACCGTAACTCCTAGACCGTTTGTAATATCTAGAAAATGTTATAACTATGGACTGTCGGCTGAGATTGGCACAGGACCCCACGCGATCCTCATGTGGAGGATAAAGCCGTAAAAGACAGATGGATGGATGGATACCGGAAAGCAGTGAAATAGAGCGTTGCGCCCATATACTTCTCATTACGGTAGCCGTCGGAACTTCCTTGGAACGACCGTCCAATCACAGACAAGATTCACTGAAAAACAGAAGTTGCACTGCATTAACCAACAAATGAGCGAGTTCTCTTGTTCAATGTTTGTCTCGTCTTCTCCTTCAGTGATCTTTGATGCAGCGCCGCCTCAGGCGAGGAGGGGAATAAGGTTTGGTTCTTTTCTCTAAAGTTCAGTGTGAAAGCAAACATGGACCGGCTGAATGTCGCAACCCCCAATCGTACCGAGTATTAGGTATGAAAAGGTAAAAAAAAGAAGTAAAAACTACGGATGGGAATTGGTACCGGTCAGTATCAATATCGGTCCAATACCGGTCATAATCACTGGATCGGATATCAGACAGATACAAAATGTAAAATCCAATACAATTCACTATGCACGGACTGTAAAAATTTAAATATAATCAATATTTGCTATACAATTGGCGAATGATGTCTTTGAAATGACTCAGCACAAATAAATGGTCAAAAATGACAGTATCAAACTAATATCGGTATCTAGTTTCTGATATCAGTATCGTATCGGACACAAAGCAGTGGTATCGTCCCATCCCTAGTTAAAGAAACAAACATAAGCTACATGTATCTGGGTAGATTTACTGATCAATAAGAGCGGCAGAACCATGAGGACATTTCATTTCCCCTCTGGTTATCACTTTTATTCGCTGCCATATCTTCACCTCCGCCATAAACAAGGGCTTTTACAGCTCCAAAACGACGCGTCGTTTGAGTTCACGTCGACCTGGATCGTGCTCAGACGCTCCGACACTTAGAGCAGATGTGCAGAATAAGATTTAACTGTCAGGAGACTGAAGCAAGACAAATGTGAAAATGACACAGGACGCCGTGCACGGAGTGAATCTTGATTTCGAAGGCTTTGCCCTCGGCTGTGGCTGCTCACCGAAAAGAGACATTTCTGCTCACATGTTTTTATTCTTCTGTCCGTCACGGCTGAGCGGAGCCGGTGACGGAGAGACGGAACTTCACATGTGTGTAAAACTTCTGACTCTCCATTCACAGTAAAAACAGCAAATTATTGTAAATATGAAAAGTAAATGAACTCTTAAATACTGTAGATTACTGCATCATTGCATAGTAAATTATAGTAAATGAAGCTGTAATGTCACAGTAGTTATGCTCGACATTAACTGCGACTTAGCAGTATTTTCCCTGTATAAATACTGTGTTATGACTGTGACTTAACAGTAATGTTATATATGTTACTCTGATTTAGCAGTACTTTGTGTATAAACTGAAGTTTACTTCACAGTTATACCTTATGTTACAGTGATATAACAATATTTTTTTACTGTCACACAACAAAGTTATGTTACTGTGATTAAGCAGTACTTCCTTCATAAATACTTGATTTACTTTACAGTTGTGTAATATAATACTGTGATGTAGCAGTAATGCCATGTATAAAAACGGTATTACACTGGGACTTCACAGACTATTACAGTGATTTAAGCAGTGTTTTCCTGTTCAGCTACTTTATTTTACTGTGACTTCACAGTAACTGTGATTTTACAGTACTTCCATGTATAAATATTGTAGTTTACTTCACAGTTGTGCCGTTATTTTACAGTAATTATCAGTATTTTCCTGTAAAAATATGAAACATTTCTGTGAATACACAGTGTCAATGTCAGATGTTTCGATTTTCGGGCATTTTTCCATGTAAATACTGTAGTTTATGTCACTCTTATGCCATATTTTAGAGCCTCATTGCAGTATTTTAGCTGCACAAACTCTGTCTTTTACTGTGACTTCACAGTTACGCCTTATATTATTACTAATTAGTGGTGTCGTCCTGTAAAAATACT